>NC_059433.1:76566482-76582038 GCF_021028975.2 Sphaerodactylus townsendi
CTTTGTTCTCTCCCAGGTGCATGTCATTATCAGCAAAACGGCAGCTAAATTAGTGATCGACTGCAAACAGGTGGGCGAGAAAGCCATCAGTGCAGCGGGCAATATTACCTCTCAGGGGATCGAAGTGTTGGGAAGGATGGTCCGGTCCAGAGGACCGAGGGACAATTCTGCACCGGTATGTGAAGCAGCTTGTGGTTTTGAAAGAAATCAGGTTTCCAAATGGATGGAAGATTTATAAATAGCCATGTGAAATAGTTAAGAAAGCTACTGTTGGGTTAATTAAAGAAATGGTATGATTGGCCATGTTCACTTCAAGGATTTTGGACAATTCTGGCTGAAGTAGGGAAACTCTTGCAGTTCCTGGTGGCCCATCATATGGATTTTGTAGAGCACACACCTAAAGGTTCCTGGGGCATTCTGCACAAAACAAATAAGACATCCTGAGGATGCTACAAAAGGCACCTTGGGGAGGAAGTCCATAGTTTTTTCCTCAAGTCATCCCCAGGACATCTTATTTCAGTTCAGGACATCTTTTTAAAAAGTTACTGGACTTTTTCCCCAGGACTTTAAAACTTCTCCAGTCATCTTTAAAACCATTCCTGCCTGGGGAAGGAGATGTTTTATTTTTCCCGCCTTTTCTCCCCCCTTCCCCTCCCCCATTGAACACTTACTTTCATTTTTGCAGCATCTTGAAGCCACCGTTTTCTGCAGCTTGAGATTTCCCTCTGCTGGCATTTCACATGAATGGTTTTGCATTTTAAGGAATAGCTAATCATTATAGATCAAAGATAAGGAGATATGAGGAAATGTGTGTTCATTTCCTTTGAACTGCGTTGGCCAAGAGCATTCTCTTGCATGTGTCCCAGTATGGGCGTTTTACCCATTCCGGACTGCAGCCATTACCCTCCCCCAACCCTAACCCCAGAGCCCCCCCCATTACATGGCAACAACCCACTGGAGGGGGCAGGGAGGAGGAGGAGACGGTCCTCACAGTCACCACCAAAGCAGATCATCCCAACCATGCCTGCTGCCGTGAGAAACAGCCAAAACCCCCACCATGAATGGGCAGAGCAAAATCTCTCACATCAAAGGGCAGAGCAAAGGGGGAACTGCGCCCGGGGCATGCGCGTGCCCTATGCCCCTGCCCTGGTGCATGCCTGGGGCGTCCCCCCCCCCCGCCCTGTTGGCACTAAAGGGGAGGAGACCAAGGCAGGGAAAGGCAGAGGCAAGGAGCATGCAGAAGAATGGGCAAGGTGGGATCCAGGGGCTAGGGTGCTAGCTTATCTCCACAGTGTATTTCAATCTGTGTCTGCTTCAGCCTGCTAGCCTGCTTGTCAGCATCCCCACCCTAGTGGGAAGACGCTGACTCACCCTGTGGCTTTGGAGGCTCTCTGGTACAAGCTGCTCACAGGAGAGTGGGGGTGAGGATGAGAGGAACAGCACTCGTGGAGGGGCAGGAGGGACGGCGCAAACACCTTCTGGAGAGGGGGTGGAGGAGGCACAGTGTCACAAACCTAAAGTTCAATTTGCATAGGGGTAAAATCCGAGTTGAGATCTGACTTGCGTGGCCCAGCCTATCCTGATCTCATCAGATCTCAAAAGCTAAGCAGGGTTAGCCAGGGTGAGTACTAGGATGGGAGACCACCAAGGAACACCACAGTCATTTTGCAGAAGGCAAGAGCCTCTGAATGTTTCTTGCCTAGAGAACCCCACTGAGCGTCTCTAAACCAGCTCCATCGAAGATGACTTCTTTTACTCACACAGGAGATTTGGGCTATATATTTATTTATTCATCTGCCGAGAACATTTACCCCAAAATTATGTTTCGCTGGATAGAAGAAATGCTTTTGGACCTCAAGCTTTAACACAGCAATAACTAAATCATGCCTTAGAAAACAATGGAACAGAACAACCTTTGTGACCACATTCCAGCGGGGTAAGACAAAGATGAACTTCTGAAAGGTTGCTGTTAAAGGGTGCTTTGTAGGAAGAAAGGGAGAGAAACGATGGCTTTTGTTGAGAAAGCCCAAACGGCATGAATGATAAGTCATTTCGCAAACTGCACACCCACAGAAAAATGTTGGTTGTCTTCAAGCGAATGGGTCAGCAGTTACCGCATGCAACCACAGGTACGCATATCTCCATTTCTCAGCAAAGTTCTCTCAGTCATACCACCGATTAGTTTTGTCATGTTTTTTTAAAAACAAAGCTTTGCAGGACTCCAAGAGACCTAGAAACTCCTTTTCCGTCCTCTTGTCACAGCAGACACCTTGTGGCATAGGAGGTTAAGAGCTCGTGTATCTAATCTGGAGGAACCGGGTTTGAGTCTCCACTCTGCCACCTGAGCTGTGGAGGCTTATCTGGGGAATTCAGATTAGCCTGTGCACTCCCACACATGCCAACTGGGTGACCTTGGGCTAGTCACAGCTTCTCTGAGCTCTCTCAGCCCCACCTACCTCACAGGGTGTTTGTTGTGAGGGGGGAAGGGCAAGGAGATTGTAAGCCCCTTTGAGTCTCCTGCAGGCGAGAAAGGGGGATATAAATCCAAACTCCTCCTCCTCCTTGTGAGGTAGGTGGGGCTGGGAGAGTTCTGAAGAACTGTAACTTAAGAGTGGGGAAACAGATCCAGTTCACTAGTCAACAGATACAACTTTTAGTTCTAAAATTACCCAATAGCCTCCTCAGGAGCAGCAGTGGCGTAGGAGGTTAAGAGCTCATGTATCTAATCTGGAGGAACCGGGTTTGATTCCCAGCTCTGCCACCTGAGCTGTGGAGGCTTATCTGGGGAATTCAGATTAACCTGTGCACACCCACACACGCCAGCTGGGTGACCTTGGGCTAGTCACAGCTCTTCTGAGCTCTCTCAGCCCCCCCCCCCCACCTCACAGGGTGTTTGTTGTGAGGGGGGAAGGGCAAGGAGATTGTAAGCCCCTTTGAGTCTCCTGCAGGAGAGAAAGGGGGGATATAAATCCAAACTCTTCTTCTCTTCTTCTCAACTTGAGGCTCAAGCAAGGACCTTGGCTGGGGTCAAGTTCTCTTGAACTTTCCTGCACCCACCTACTCCTCACAAGGAGTCTGCCGTGGGGAGAGGAGGAAGGGAAGGACTTTGGAAGTCTCTTTGAGACTCCTTGAAGGTATAGAAAAGCGGGGTATAAATCCAAACTCCTCTTCTTCTTTCTTCTTCTAGCTCAGCTTAGCTGACCTTGTCAGAGCTTGCATGCTAAGCGAGCAGGCCATGGTAATTAGATGGAAGACCTGAAAGGAAGAGTGGGGTTGTTATATGGACATGGGCAATGGCAAACCACCTCTGCCCATCTCTTGCCTGGAACGCCCTGTGGTCCCCTTGAGTGGGATGCAGCCAAACAACATTAACTTCTAAAATTACTGGACTAGAATGAAAATCCCTGCAGCTGCCACAGTTTCCTTTTAAAACCATTGCTAAAATTGCTGGTGCTGTCATTGATTACAGCAGAGATGCGGCCAGAGTGTGCGTGAGAACAGAGAGCTTTATATAGAAGCTGTACCTCAGTGTGATAATATCACGAACCGAAAGAATGTTGCGCTGACTTAAATGGATCCCATGTGTGTGTAATTCGGGGTGGGGGGAATGATAAAAACACACTGTGTATTTTGTATATCTGCCTTTTGTTGATATCTCTGTTTGCATTTCCGGGCATTTATCCCTGTATTCAAAACAGCTTTATTCCCTTTTTCTTCTGTTGTGTAAATTAGAACTAATCAATCCAAGAATCCACTGTGGTATTATATTTGTATATAAAACTACTAGGAAAAGTTTTTTTAATTGTTTTATTACATTTGAGTTGAGAGAGGCTGAGTCATCTGTTCTTCTGATTTTGAAATATGTTGTGGCCTTCTGATTCCAGCTGAGTTTACTAAACAAAGATCCCTTTGTTGTTGGGAGGCATATATATTCAGGACATTTATGCACACAGTCTTTAGCTCAATAGTCCATACCCTTCTCAGACCCAGGGCCCACCTTTAACCCTAATCTGCAAAACCCACTTTTAATTTTTCAATTTCTGCGCCCACCCTTTTCCTCCCCTCTCAGCGCATATCTGCAGAAGTATTGGCTAACTGTAATTCCTTTTCCCGAAGCATCTTGGAAATTGTATTGGGATGGGGTGGCAGAGAATTCTTACCAGTAGAATCGGTTTCCAGAATACTTGGGGGAGCCCCGGCAACTTAATTTGTGCAAAATTTCATCTGCTGTTGTTATAATTTGCTCAGCAAGTCATATACGATCCCTGAGATAGCCTTGACTATTTTAACAACACACTAGCAGAGAAAGAAATCTATGAATTCCTCCTACATAAGAACATAAGAACATAAGAACAAGCCAGCTGGATCAGACCAGAGTCCATCTAGTCCAGCTCTCTGCTACTCGCAGTGGCCCACCAGGTGCCTTTGGGAGCTCACATGCAGGATGTGAAAGCAATGGCCTTCTGCGGCTGTTGCTCCCGAGCACCTGGACTGTTAAGGCATTTGCAATCTCAGATCAAAGAGGATCAAAATTGGTAGCCATAAATCGACTTCTCCTCCATAAATCTGTCCAAGCCCCTTTTAAAGCTATCCAGGTGAGTGGCCATCACCACCTCCTGTGGCAGCATATTCCAAACACCAATCACACGTTGCGTGAAGAAGTGTTTCCTTTTATTAGTCCTAATTCTTCCCTCCAGCATTTTCAATTTATGCCCGCTGGTTCTAGTATTGTGAGAAAGAGAGAAAAAATGTCTCTATGTCAACATTTTCTACCCCATGCATAATTTTATAGACTTCAATCCTATCCCCCCTCAGATGTCTCCTCTCCAAACTAGAGTCCCAAACGCTGCAGCCTCTCCTCATAAGGAAGGTGCTCCAGTCCCTCAATCATCCTCGTTGCCCTTCTCTGCATTTTTTCTATCTCCTCAACATCCTTTTTGAGATGCGGCGACCAGAACTGAACACAGTACTCCAAGTGCAGTCGCACCATGGCTTTATATAAGGGCATGACAATCTTTGCAGTTTTATTCTCAATTCCTTTCCTAATCATCCCCAGCATAGAGTTTGCCTTTTTTACAGCTGCCATGCATTGAGTTGACATTCCCATGGAACTATCAACTAAGACGCCCAAATCCCTTTCCTGATCTGTGACTGATAGCACTGACCCCTGTAGCGTGTATGTGAAGTTTGGATTTTTTGCCCCTATGTGCATCATCCTGTTGCTGTGGTGGTCATTCAGGATTTATATTCGGTGGGAAGAATCCAAATAATTGTTTAAATTCAAGGCATAGGAATTGCACTGATCAGGTGAAATGTTTTCCCTTTTTTTCTTTCGTTTGAATAGCCAGTTTCGGTGCCATATTTAGGGTTACCAACCTCCAGGTAGGGCCTGGAGATGTCCTTGCATTACAATTGATCTCCAGACAACAGAGATCAATTCCTCTAGAGAAAATGGCTGCTTTGCAGAGTCAACTCTGTGGGATTGTACTTTGTTGAGTCCCCTCCCTCCCCAAACCCCGCCTTCCCAGGTTCCTCCCACAAAATCTTCAGGTATTTCCTAACCCAGAGTTGGCAGCCCTAGGGCTATATCACAAAACTGCCTTTGAAACTCTTCTGTTTTAAGCACTTTGCCTTAAAAGATGGGGAGCTGCTGCCAGACCTGAATTCCTCTTGAGTTCATGAAATCACTTTTGCCGTTTCTGCGGTATATGAATTTCACCCAGATAGGAATATCCATTTTAATAATGTAGCATCTGTGCATACTGCTTTTTGGAATGGCTATCCTTTGTTGATTTTTTTCCTGAATACTAACATCTCACTTACTGTATTTCTGTTTTTAAACCAGTTCCAGTTGCAAATGTTTGATATCGTTTGTACAACTTCGTGGGCTAACAGAGATAAATGCTGTGAACTTCCTGGATTGGTAAGGCTCCATTTTAAAGCTCCTGTTTGATGGTATGTAATGGATAATCACAAATATATTTTGGAATTTTTCACCCAAAGTTTCATATATACTAGGCATAACTCAGTGCCATCAACACACAGGGGTTTCCATTCAATGGAGAGAATTCCCGGCATAAATACACCTATTGGGGATGTGGAATGGTATGGTAGTCAGGGTCGGTACTTGGATGGGGGATCACCAAGGAAGATTCCTCAGAGGAAGGCAATGATAAACCATCTCTGCTTCTCACTTGCCTTGAAAACCCCTTGCTGAGGTCCAGAGGCATATCTAGGGAAAATGTAGCCCGGTGCAAAATCTGAGTTTTCGCCCGCCCCCCTGTATGGGCGGTTGCCCTTCCCCACCTCGACCAAACAACTTTTTGTGCACCAGGTCTTGAAGTCAGTGTATGGACCTGGAGGGAAGGAAGAGGGGTGTAGGGCGTGATTTTCCGCCCCCCACATGACGAAATGCCTTCAGCCTGGGGACATTTGACCTCATATGTCCCCCTGGGTGGTACGCCTCTGCTGGGGTCTCCATAAGTCATAAGAAGAACATAAGAACATAAGAAAGAGCCAGCTGGATCAGACCAGAGTCCATCTAGTCCAGCTCTCTGCTACTCGCAGTGGCCCACCAGGTGCCTTTGGGAGCTCACATGCAGGATGTGAGAGCAATGGCCTTCTGCGGCCATTATGCATACATACATATACACATATCTATTCCTTTGTTATTTGTTCATAGCATCTGCCTGTTACCAAAAAAAAAAAAGGAGGAAGCTCTATAAAGAGCAGAGCACCATATTAGAGATTAAAGAGTAGAGCACTTAAGAGCATTGGGGTCATGTGCTCAGCACCAGAGTGTCTTTGGTTCTGGATTCTTAATTCTGTCAATGAGCTTTGAGATGTTATCAGGGATGACGTTTATTTATTGTTGTTCCTAGAGAGATGAAGAAAGTTGCCCTTCTCTTCCTCATGCTTGTTCCTGTTCTGAAGTCAGCAAAGGTCCTCAGGGTCCACCTGGGCCACCGGTAAGATTTCCTTCAGTTTGACTTCCCCTTGTCAATGTTTTTGGTTCTATGGGATTGGGAATATGGCTTTAATATATCGTATGAACCATTGATCCCCAGTGTGGCAATTGTCTCTACTATAGTGCCAGAGGCATAGGGAGGGGGGGAATAGCTGGGCAACACCTGCAACGGGTGCCCCCACAACCAATTAGCCTTTGTCGGTGGGAGCCTGCTGTGGGCTGCCCCTTAGCCTGGCCCAACCAAACTGATCCGTCAGCTGAAGGAACAGCCCGGTGGGGCAGGGCAGAAGGGAGGGGCGTGGGGGGCGATTCTCCACCCCCACGTGACCAGCTGGTGGGCACCTGGGGATATTTGACCCCACATGTCCCCGTGACCGCTACACCCCCATGTAGTGCCTGCCATTGTGTTTCCTGTCTTCTCAAAGCATCTCTGTCATGCCCCTGGACTGTTCAGTAACAAGACTCTGTGTTCAGATGATTTCTTTATTATGAAACAGCATCAGGAATAAGCAGTTAGACTTCTGTTGCCAGAACTAAAGCATAAGCAGCAAGGCGCCCTCCATTATACCTCATGTCATGCCCCCACATCACACAACACCACCCCTGACTACCAATTCCCACGGGGGAATGGTACCCCCCCAACCGCACAGTCCAGAGACAGTTCAGTTATGTTTGCCAACATGGTTGTGCCTTATTGATTTCATTTTTGTAACTTCTTTAAAAACTTCTGATACTTACTGATATGAGAAGTTCAAGGAACATCCCATAAGAAGCATTCCCATAATAATTCACTGTAGATAAAAGAGTCATGATTCAGTTTAGACAAGTATAATAGCGTTTGGGAGTTTGATTTCCTGTGTATATTAGATTACATTGGAGTTGATTTAATTTTGCAATTTTTTCCACAGAATTTTCTGCCAGCATTTTATTTTTTTTAAAAAACATAGAACTGATAGCATTTTTAATGAATGAGTTCAGAAACCCATGGCAGTTTAAAAAACTCAGCCTTCAACCTTGCTGGTATTTCTTTGTTTATACTGCTGGCATTAGTGTTCTAAAATAACATTGAATCTGTAATGGTATCAAGAGCAAAAGTTACAGGAAGGCTGGTATGTTGTAAGAACTCCCAGAGGGGGTGGGGGCATTGTTGTGAAGTACATCATTGTGGTCACTGCAGTCAGTCATTCAACACTATTCCCTCCCCCCCCCCCCAGCAGACCGACAGTCTGTGGGACTGGGCCACCCAATATCTATTGGCAAAAGGGCTTCCACTTAAGAAATGTGATTTTTTTTTGGCCTTACCTCCTGATCTCAGGGACATTTTGGTCTCAGACAGAAGCAGCAACATGTATCACACTGTGCTTATATCTATGGAAACACTAGTCAGGATCTAAGCTAGTGTTTGGAGTCAAGGATGAAATTTTCCCTCACTGCAGTATTGTTGGGAACACAAGAGGCAACTTGCTAGATCACACCAAAGATCCATCTCCAGCATCCGGTTTCCCCCAGAGCCTGACCACAGAGGACAGAGTTTGACACTCCAACCACTACAATACACTGGTTCTCTCCTGCTCTTATCTGATGAGATCTTGTATCAATGAGGCTTTTCTAAATCAGATCATGAGTATAAATTCGTGGAGGTTGAGGAGGGCAAGGAAAAAGGAGACCCTTGTGGATACTAGGACCTATGTTTTCATTGGATGCTAAATGTGTTTTGCAGGGTGGACCAGGCCTGAGAGGTCCAAAGGGTAACCGTGGTGAATATGGTCCAAAGGTAATTGTCGTACTTCTACTTCTTTTAGGTACAATACAAAGTCTCTGGAGTTTTTCCATTGAATTCAATTGTACCTGGTTTGCACCTATGTCAGAACTGGGATCAGAATATCCTAAGATGGGATAGCTGCTGAAGCTCAGGGTTTCCAGTGAAACCAGTTGGACCCCCTGTCTGCATGCCTTCCCTGCTACTTGGCCCCCTTCCCCCAACCTCTCACTTGAAAACGCTCCCATCACCTGAGCTCCCAGCTGCATGCACAGCCCTGCACTCCAGGGGAAGGTCATGTGAATATTACACAGTAGCTGTGTTCCTGGTGGCTGTATTCCCAGTACCAAAGGGGAAGGGAATCTGAGCAGCTGAGAACACAGACGGTGTGTGTGTGTGTGGGGGGGAGTTGTGAGCAAGCAAGTAGGTGGAAGCACATGGGCTGCTGGTAGGAGAGTGACATACATGCGGGCAAGAAAGAAGTACGAGCTAGAGAGAAGGGCTCCTAGACACCTTTAGCGCAGGGCCTCTGAAATTTGGAACCAGCCTTATATTATCTGTTCAGTTGTATTGACCCAACAATGGATATTCGGCTGAAATTATTTCTAGAATTTTTTAATAGTACCTGTGTGTGTGAGAGAGAATGGGTAGCTAAAAGTATAAGGATTGATATTGAACAGATGGCACTGATGGATTCTTAGTAGTGAACTTTGTCTTGTATGAACCACCTCATACAAATTGTTGACATGTCTTTCTCACTATTGTCTACAATGACTGGTGGCAGTGTTTTAGGATCTTAAGCAGAGATGTTCTTTCCCAGCATGTCCTGCTTAACATCCTTTAACTGGGGATTCAAGGGACTGAGCCTTGAAATATGGCCACTTCCCATTTGTGAGCAAATCCTCAAGGTCAAACATTAGAGTCTGACATTTGTGTCTTTGAACCAGCACACTGCAAGGGGATGGTTTCTGCACTTCTCTTATGCTTCTCCTATGCTGCTCAGTCACGGTAATGCATCGCTTGATAAGCCTCCTTTTATTGTTTAAATGTGTGGATTCTGGGCATTTATTTGGTGTAGATTGCTATTTTATTTGTTTGGAAGAGTTTTGGCTTATGACTGTTAGACTGTAATTCTAGGGACCAGATGGACCACGTGGTGAAATTGGAGCTCCTGGTCCTCAAGGACCTCCTGGGCCACAGGGGCCAAGTGGACTTTCTATCCAAGGACTTCCGGTAAGTTCTAAGCCAGAGGTGTCCCAACTCTGGCACTTCAGATGTTCATGGACTACAACTCCCATCAGCCCCTGTTCTAAACTGATGGCAACCAAGGTCTTGTTCACACTCCAGCAGTTGGGGTTTGAAGAAGACTCACTAAAGATGAGGGAGGCCCTTCATGTCAACCCTCAACTAGATCTAGAGCTCAACTACCTTTTCCCCCTCCTTTCATTCTTACCTGTTTAATGGCATCACATAAAGTGTTAAATAAATCGAACCCAATAGTAAAAAATAGATATGTATTATATATCTAGATTTTATTTATATTTTGAAGGATAAGTCCTACAGATTCAAATGGGTTAAACATCTTCTTAATTCTCTCTTTTGTTGAAATCTGTGGGATTTAAGTGTTTTGGCTGGATTTTGCTCCATGTTTGTGACTTGTCCCGTAGTATTTCCTTTTTCAGGAAGAAATCTGCAGAAGTTTTGTATGTAGTATGAAAGAGAAAGCATTTGTGAATCGAAGCGGGGCAGGGAGAGAGGAAATAAACCATTTATTTGCTTAACTTTGCGATCATTAATCCTCAGGGACCAACTGGGGAAAAAGGAGAAAAAGGAGAAGATGGTCGTCCTGGTATACAGGTAATTTTTGTGCTAATCAGTTGCCTTGCATAAATATCTTTAAGTGTGGACTCTGCAGCACTTATGGATGCTTCAGAACTATAGTTGTATAGCAGTGGTCTTGCCCTTTACATTTATGGGAAAATACTTGGTGGGCCACTGCCCTGGAGGCCCACGGGCAGCTATGAGCAGCCAAGCCACGAGGCCTGATCTAGTTGACAAGGGGAAACTCTTGAAATTTCATAAGGAATGCTTCCCTTTTATGATCCTTTCTTTAGCAAAGTATAGCAGAGACCCCTTTTGCTATCAAAATGGTTCTGTGTGTGTAGGAGAGGGGAAAATTCAGTTCTGAGTGTTCCTTGTTACCCATTACCCTCAGGATAGTTTTCGAGCCAAAGGGGCAGCCTCCCTTCCCCACTGAATGGAACTATGGAGTTGGGGAAAATGTGCTTTAAGGACATGCGCTAATGTGCTCATGGCCAGTGGGACATGGGGGGGGGGTCAATTGACCCCAGGCGCCCTCCATTGGATCACATGGAGCCTGCCACGGGCTGCCCTGCGACCCAGTCCCACCAGGCTGCTCCTTTAGCCCGCAGAGCCTGTGCTGGCTGAAGGAGCAGCCTGGCGGTGCCGGGCTGAGGAGCGGCCAGTGGCAAGCTCCTGGCTGCTCCTTCAGAACCGCCACTGCCGGCTAAGGTAAGTGGGGCATGGGGAGGGGGCGCCCTGTATTGCTCATGGCAACACAGGTTTTTTTTTCCTTTTGGGATTCTTTAAGTATCGAAAAGCAGGGCACCAGCTTCTCCGTTTATTTATTTATTTTGCGGCCTTTCTTGTGGAACTCAATGTGGCTTGCACTGAATGGTAGCTAACACAACGTAGAAGGGTTGATCAATTTTAAATGCTGTGTGAGTAAACGAGAGTAGGGTATGAATGGTGTGTATGAGAAGAGCGTGTATATGAGCATCACATTTGAGTAGTGTTTCTGTGTATCCACATAGGGGAATATATGAATTAAAGAAGGGGTGTATGAATTAGTGAAGGCCACAGTATATGAATTAGTGAAGGCCACAGAGAAAGTATGGCATACAACACACCCACAACTGTATGCTAACCTGCATTTATCTTAGTGTGAAGCAAACATGAATCTCCACTCCAAGCTGGGGACACGGATAGTTGAATTGCCCCTAAAGATACAGCAGTGTTTTAAAAATATTTGAATCTGCATGTGTTTAGAAATGCATTATTTGGCTTGCTCTGTTTTCTACGCAGGGTGTCATGGGACCATCGGGATCCCCAGGACGAGATGGAAACCAGGGCTCAAGGGTAAAGTGAAATGAACACAGAGCTGGTCTACTGACTTATAATAAGTGATTTGCTACTTCTGCTTCCTAGATCCGTTCCTTTTGGATCTACTATTGGATCTTCCTATTGGATCCAATAGATCTACTCTGTGTTTTCCCAAACAAGGGTTCTCTGACACAGTTTTGTGCTTGTAGTCCCAGTGGGTCTCTTTTGCCTTTTTCTTGTTAATTCACTGTATATTATAAAGTACGTCAATGTGCATTTGGAGTGTTAGAATTAGACCTTGGTTCAAGCCTCACTCAGCCATAGTCATTCTTCTCAGTCCAGCCTACTCACAGGATAAAGTGGGGAATGGATTGTCTATAGCATCCTGAGATCTTAGGAGGAGGGGTAGGATAAACATGATTTTTTTAAAAAAAATCTTGCATATGGCTGTATATAAACAGCAGAAGAAACAGTGGTAGCCAGTTTGATGGGAAAATTGATGGCAATTCCCCCGTTTGTTATCATTTGGCTTATGAATAATCCATCTTGAGGGAGGGAAGGCGGCATGGTATAGACCAATATCATTATATCTTGGAAGGGAGACCACCAAGGAAGGCAATGACAAACCATCTCTGCTTCTCACTTGCATTGAAAATCCTTAGCTGAGGTTGCCGTAAGTTGGCTGTGACTTGGCAATGCTTTACACATGCACACCTAGCCCACCTTTCTCATTAAGCATCTAGGTGGATTATCGCCTTAAGAATGTTACAAAGGGCAGTATAATATACAGTGGAACCTCGGTTTTCGTTGGTTATCCGTCTGAAAAGAATCGATGAAAACCGAAACAGATGAAAACCGAGGCAACCTTTTCCATAGGAATCAATGTAAATCCAATTAATCCGTTCTAGGCACTCCAAAAAACACACACCAGAACCACATTTTTGGTGGATAAACATAGTGTTTAATGCTGAAAGCAGTAACAAACAATAACATTAGGACCAGCTTCAGAGCCAGTGGACCAATGTCGCACCAGAAAGCTGTCCAAAGAGGTCTGTTTCTGACGCCTCTTTAAGATTTGTCTGAAATGGGGCAAGACATTGTCATTAAACAATTTTCAGACACGGCCTGCAACAGCTTTGTCCAGGTGATTTTTCTCCACAAACCCCTGCACCTCACTGCAAATTGATGAAAACCGAGGCAAATCGATGAAAACCGAGACAAATTTTTCACTGAAAAAATTGATGAAAACCGAAGGCAATGAAAACTGAAGTTCCACTGTGTACAACAAATAATGTAACAGAACTAAGGGGCAATGAGATTAACAGTCCAATCCAGAGTGGGCTGGTGGGCGGGAATGGAGCCGCTTCAGTGCCACCCTGCCCTCTCCGAAGGGCTTTCCCACAGCACGGAAAGCCCAAAAAACACTCCCTCTCTGAGAATCCCTATTGAAAAGAATGGAGATATGCTACAGAAAACATGGCATATCTCTGATGCTGGCTCTGCTGGTGCATGGGGGTATGGACGGGCAGTGAAAGGTTTAATGTAAGGTAAAGTCCACCCCATGGTCCACCCCTGGAACACCCCAGCCCCGTGGTGGCGAACCTTTGGCACTCCAGATGTTATGGACTACAATTCCCATCAGC
The DNA here is from genome assembly GCF_021028975.2 of Sphaerodactylus townsendi. Classification (NCBI taxonomy): domain Eukaryota; kingdom Metazoa; phylum Chordata; class Lepidosauria; order Squamata; family Sphaerodactylidae; genus Sphaerodactylus; species Sphaerodactylus townsendi. The sequence goes on from NC_059433.1 coordinate 76,579,975, forward strand.
CCATCAATTGGCCATGCTGGCAGTGGCTGATGGGAATTGTAGTCCATAACATCTGGAGTGCCAAAGATTCGCCCCCACTGCGGCCCAGCCACACCAGCACAACTTTTTTCTTTCAGGCCTAGGGACAAGTGATGGCTTCCAGGTCAGGCACCATGAAGCTCCGTGGTGCTTGGCTGCCCAGGTAAGTTGCCCCTCTGCTGGTGCATTTGCCCTTTGCACTGGTTGAATGGGCAGGGCTCCGGACAGGAATCTGCCTACCCCCACTCTGGATTGGGCTGAGAAACAGTATATTACATCCAACAATCAATGCGCTATAAATACTGCTTCATTTTTTCAGATACTAAAACAGTAGCCCTATTCATTTTATAAAAATACCTTTCTGAACAATTTCATTTTATACGTTCGAAGAAACAACACAAATGTCGGGACCTTCCCAACCTTCTCAGCCAGGTCATTCTACCAGGTGGGAACCATAGCAGAGAACCTCGGGTAGAGGCATCTGTTGGCCTTACCTTTTGCAATGTGGCACCTTGAGGCTGCTCCCAGTTCTCCCCAGGTTTCATTTTAATTTTCCTTCTGCCTTTTTAAAACCTCATTATTTTTCGTTCCAAATATGCAAATACAAAGAATAACGGAAGGAGCTTGGGGAAAACATTCACCAGCAGTATCCGGCTTTCACGGCTGGAATCACTTGGGTGCTGTGTGGTTTCCGGGCTGTATGGCCGTGTTCTAGCAGCATTCTCTCCTGACGTTTCACATGCATCGGTGGCTGGCATCTTCAGAGGATCTGATGTTGGGAAAGCAAGTGGAGTATATATACCTGTTGCAGTGTCCAGGGTGGGTGAAGAAACATTGTCTGTGAGTAACAAAGAAGACAGCCAGGTCAATAGGTGAGGGCATCTGAATAGAAGTATGAGTAACAATGAAGTCTATAGCATGGGAGTAACAATGAAGATAGCAAGGTCAATAGGTGGACACTCTGGACACTCCAACAGGTATATATACTCCACTTGCTTTCCCAACATCAGATCCTCTGAAGATGCCAGCCACAGATGCAGGCGAAACGTCAGGAGAGAATGCTGCTAGAACACGGCCATACAGCCCGGAAACCACACAGCACCCAAATTCACCAGCAGTCTTCTAACATCTGTCCGCAGAGCTGTTGTTTTCCCTCTTTCTCTCTTCCCCTTTAATCTCATTTTCTTCTAATGGGGAAGAAATGGCAACAGACCCCCTAAATCAACATAAGGAAACCAAGCGGATCAGTTTCGTGATGGATTACACGTTCTGTAAAATATAGTTGAGGGTTAGCTTGGATCGCATTTTAAAGACTGATTTGAAACAGATTCAGCAATCTGCTTTCTGTTAATAAAATAAACTCCATAAGGAGTTTGGTGTTTGGTATCCCCTGACAGTGTGCATAGCCATATCTTGTGACAGAATCAAATAAATCTATGTCCCAAAATCATATTAAAGCAATGTTCCTGAACATCCATTTAGATCAGTAGGGTGAATTTCACAAGCCATATTTGGAATTAGACTGCCGAGTTACGATCTTAGGCGCCTGTATCTGGAAATCTTGTATTAGACAGATTCATAGAGGAAAAGTATATCACCAGCTACTAGCTGTAGAGAGTGAAGGGAGCCTGTGTCATATACAGAGACAGCATACCTCTGAATATCGATGCTAGGAGACAGCATCAAGGGAAAACCTTGGCCTCGATACCCTGTCCGGCTGCCCTCTAGGACAGTGATGGCGAACCTTTTCGAGACGGAGTGCCCAAATTGCAACCCAAACCCCACATATTTATTGCAAAGTGCCAACCCGGCAATCTAACCTGAATGCTGAGGTTTTAGTTTAGAAAAAACTGGTTGGCTCCCTCTTCCTCCGCCCCAGCCACTCAAGCAGGGGCCAGCCTGCTCTAGCCTCCAGCAAGTCCCATGCGCACCACTATGTGCCTCTCTAGCATCTCTGCCTCCTCTGTGGCCCCCCCCCCCCCTTGGGCAGCAGCCACCCGAAGCACAGGCACCAGGCCTGACAGCTGAGTCCTCCCTGCTCACCAC
>NC_059433.1:76582133-76600443 GCF_021028975.2 Sphaerodactylus townsendi
GCAGCGCAGCAACTGGATAACCAAAGCACGCATAGACCAAACTGTTCTGTGCATACATATAGAGACATTCAACCAATCAGGGAGCAGTGATGCAATCACACTAGATGTGCTTAGTCACGGTTGCATCACCCACTGAAACTAGGTGAAAGGTGGAGGATTGCATCAGCCAAGCTGTCAAGTAGATTTTGGTGATCTAACTGTCAAGTCCTAACAATCTGTGCATTGTAATGGACAGGGGAGAAGATGTTGCACAGAACTTGCACAAATGGAACTGTGCTAGGCTTCCGCTTGCGTGCTGCTTCATCCAAGGCAATGTGTTGTTCTAATGACTGTTCTAATGACGGACTGTGCTAAGTTCATTTTCCTTTCCTCCTGCTCATTGCTGGATCTAATCCAGGAACCTGTTGAGTTGGGAATTCTGTAAAGTTCCTAGTACACTATATTAATTAATTAAACAACAGCAGCGATAGCAAGGAACAAACAAAATTACAGGCATGTTGTTGATTCAGGCGACTGTCTCCCCTTTCATGGCCCCAAAAATGTGTCCATTGTTGCTTTGGTATGAAACCACCCAGAGGCGTATCTAGGAAAAATGTAAAATCTGAGTTTTCTGCCCCCCCCCCCCCATATTGGCCGCCCTCCTGCACCACGACCAAACAACTTTTTTTGCACCAGGTCTTGAAGTCAGTGTATGGACCTAGGGGGAAGGAGGAGGAGTGTGGAAGCAAATTCCTCTCCCCACATGACTAAATGGCTGCAGACTGAGGACATTTGACTCCATATGTCCCTTTGAGTGGTACACCCCTGAAACGACCCAACTTAGCCATATAAAATTCATACCAACCGTTCTTACCGCTTCCTCACTGCGATCGCCGACAGCGGTACGGTACGACACCCTGAACTGCTGAACACCGTAGTCCAAAATATCCCATTTCACCCTCAAGCTTGATGTAGTTTCGTCATCTACAGCAAGGTTTCTTATTCCCGTTCGAAAGACTGAAATGATATTAAACGTATACATCAGTCCCCACGTGGAACTTCTCTCTAAAGCATCCTAGTTAGAGTTTTTTTTAAAGGAAATAAAGTTCAAGCAAGAGGCATTAAGCCTCAATAATCTGAAAAATACGAAAATACTAGTGTTTGTTCACGGTAAGCCAGGATATATTTTGCTGGATTTCGGCTGCATTTTTCGTACATTTTTGTACCTGCAGTTGTAGGTCTGGAAGTCGTGGTTCTGGTGGTGGTTACAGTGGTCATTTCAGTAGTAATCCTGTCAACTGAAGAACAAGATGATATAAAATCCTTTCATACAAAATGTATTATCTATGAACTATGGAAATATGGGACTAATTTAATAACTCCCTAATACATAGGTGTCAAACTCGCAGCCCTCCAGATGTTAGGGACTACAGTTCCCATCATTCCCTGCCAACATCATGCTGGTAGGGGATGATGGGAACTGTAATCCCTAACATCTGGAGGGCTGCGAGTTCGACACCTGTGCCCTAATATGTTGGGAGGTAGATTTTCTTTGTTTTATTTGAGCCAAGAACACACATGAAGCAGCCTGATACTTATCGGACCTTTTTAAAAAAAAAAACTTTATTAGTTTCATATTTATAATACATCGGACCTTTTGATCCATTAAGGTCAATACAGTCCGCTCAGAAGCGCAGTGGTCTTGCAGAACAATAGCCCACTGGGAAATTTTTGTGTATGTTAAATGGCAGCCTGCCCCATAGGGTGGGGGGCAGCAATAACATTCCCAAGACCTTCTTCTCTTTCTGCCCATCGCCAGCCCCCACCCCTGATCATCCCTACCTTCCTCTCACATGACCCCTACCTGGCTGTGAATCCTTCCCCCACCTGCACCAACCGCTAACCTCACTTCCTGCACCTGAGAATGCTGGTGGCACAGCGCTTACAAATGCACAAGTGGGGTAACGATGCTGGAGTGAGTGACTGCGTGTCTGGATATGGGGGGGCATCACAAGTGTGTAGAAGGGTTATCTCCTTGAATAGGATGTCCCTTTCTTTGCCTAAACCTGGGAGCTACCCTCTGACCGCCCTTCTCTCACTGTGTCCTTTGTGCCTCCCTCTCTCCATATGGCATCTCATGGAGTCACACATCTCTACAGATCTCTCCTGTAGAAACAATGCTTCATATTCCTGTGGAAACAATGTTTCATACTTTTATACACATGATGCCACATCAGCTGGTCAGTTGTGATAGGGAAAGGACTCTTTAGACTAGGCTACCCTCTTCGACTGCAACCTGAGTGTGAACGGATTCTACTTTTTACTTTGACTTTACTACATTCTGGGCTTTTATCCAAGGCTGGGCACCGGGTGGCTCACAACAAGTTCAATACAAACGCAATACAACAACAACTTCAATACAAACAATCAAATCAGCCCAGTACAATTTAAAATACACATTTCATCCAATATATCTTGAATAAATATAAGTTTTACTTTTTGCAGTATACTTCCAGAGAGATTTATGTACTGCATGCAATATCATGTTTCTAAGAGTTGGCCAACTCTGCTTTATTAATCAAATAAACCAATAAGCAGTGTGCAGGCCGGGGAGGCAAGTCAGCGCAGAGGTGGTAGCAGTGCCTCACCCTCCAGAAGCCCTGGCCCCGGGCCAATGCCCATCTTGTTTATTTATTTATTGAGATTTACACCCTGCCCTACATAGAGGGTCCCAGGGTGGCCTACAAAACAAGAAACAACAATAAAACATCTGTAGAAACATACATACACACATACATATATACATACACACACACTCACACACATACCGTGTTTCCCCAAAAACAAGACAGGGTCTGATATTAATTTTTGCACCAAAAGATGCATTAGAGCTTATTTTCGGGGTAGGGCTTATTTTAGGGGAAATACGGTACCTTCACAATTCATTAAGACGTGCTCTTGGCAGCCCCCGGTCACGTGTGATGCAAGCTGCATCCTTATTGGCAGGGAGCACCCTGCTGGATCACACCATCCTGAACTGTAACTACCAGTAGGGCTTATTTTTGGAGTACGGCTTATATTTTAAGCCTCCTCCAAAAATCCTGAAAAATCATGATAGGGTTTATTTTCAGGGTAGGTCTTATTTTCGGGAAAACACGATATATATATATACACACACACACACACACCAAGCCCAGCCGGCAGAGGGAGCTCCTTATTTGGGCAGTGACATCAGGGAGAGTCAGTGCCCAAATAAGGCGCTCCCTCTGCCTGCCGGCTGAGTTTGACAAAGCCCAGCTAGCCGCAGGCAGAGGGAGCTCCTTATTTGGGCAGTGACTCCCCCTGATGTCACTGCCCAAATAAGGAGCTTCCTCTGCCTCCAGGCTTCCCACCCTCGGGTTATACCCGAGTCAATAAGTTTTCCCAGGTTTGGGCAGTAAAATTAGGTGCTTCGGCTTATACACAGGTCAGCTTATACACGAGTATATACGGTATATATATATATGTGTGTAAATAAATACACAAACACACAAGAAAGCATCCCTAGCCACATACTGTCCCCCACCCTCTCCAGGGAAGGCTGATGCCAGCCTGGAGCTCCTGCATTAATTAATCAACACAATTTGTCTTACGCGTGGTCCCGAGGACAGCAATAACATCGCTTTCGCTTTCATCATCGAACATCGCCACTAAGGACACCTCGTACTCCATGCCAGGTATCAAACCTTCAATCTCATAGGTGTCCATCTCGCCACTTAAGATGATCTTGAACACATGGATGAACAGATGCAAAGGTGAGTTATCAATGGGATTGCACCATTAGAAGTAGAAGTGAATTGGATTTCAAAAGAGAAAGGATGAGAGAGCTTAAAATAAACGTTATGTGCATTGCGTGCAGCCTGCCAAATGACTCTCAAACCATTTGCTTACCCTGAAGACATTGTTAGCCATCAACAGTTCTCGAGGACTTAAACAAAATAAATCAGTGCAACTGAATTTTGAACAGCAAATGTTCTTAAGTAAATAGCAAATAATATGTGCCTTCCATTCATTCACTGAGCTTACAAAACAGCTTGTATTTTTTAAAAACATCTATTTTTTCTGTATACCACAGTACAAAAAAGAAGAGAGAGAAAGCTGTTTCAAATAAACTACTTCTTTTTCAGGAAAGCGATTAGATCTAGGAATAGTCCCACAGCGCTACAATTTCACCCTGCCTGTGAGAAGTTACAGGTCCAAAGCAGATCTCTCTAGCTGCTAGCACCTCTGGTATTCCTTCTTAAAACAGTAACATACAGGACAGATGGCTTTGTCTTAAAGCGTTTATGGATAGGATGGGTGCATAGCAAGTGTGGTATAGTGTGCCAAGGGCTTGACTAGGATCTGGGAGACACGGGTTCAAATCTCCACTATGCCATGGAAGCTTCCTGGGCACCAGTGACGAAGGGAGAGGGAACTGTGCCCAGGGCATAAACTGCCCTGTGCATGCCCTCCCCGCCTCCTTCCCTCCCCACCCCTCCCGACACGCCCTGCCCTGCCCTGCCCCAACACACCCCCAGCCCCACCTGCCCATGTGACTGCAATGGCAGCGCCCGGGACAAGCCGCCCTGGATGTCCCCATTGGAGCTACGCACCTGCTGGGCAAACTTTAGCTAGTCAATCTCTCAGGCGAACCAACCTCACACAATTGTCATGAGGATAAAAATGGTGGAGGAGAAAATGATGATGTAAATGACGTTGGGTCACTACTGAGGAGAGCAGTGGGATATCATTTTTTTAAAGCAACACCGCTGTTTATTCCATGCAGCATAGTAGCCAATGGCAACTTCCACACCAAGAGTTCAAGCTTAGTGTGAGTCCTTATCTAGCATCGGACACCATCCAATCCAAAGCCTCTTCAACTTGACTTCATTTTTCACTTCTAGTTTTCTAACAGACCATGCAAAAAGATGCAGGGAGGCTAGTCAACAGGTCTTAGTTCACTGTGACTACAGCCAACTTCTTTGCTACGGTCTGCAGCTGTGAGAAACATCAATTATGACAGATATACTAAATTTCAAGCAGATTGATTCCCAGAGGCATAGGGAGAGGAAAAATGGCGCCTGGGACAAAATGGCGCCAGGACCCCGTGCCCCGCCCCCCTTATCTTAGAGAAAGCAAAGCCTGGCTAGTGTTGTCAAGTCACAGCTGACTTACGGTGACCCAGTAGAGCAGGGGTCTTCAAACTATGGCCCTCCAGATGTTCATGGACTACAATTCCCATTAGTCCTGCCATCATGGCCAAGTGGTAGGGCTCATGGGAATTGTAGTCTATGAACATCTGGAGGGCCATAGTTTGAAGACCCCTGCAGTAGAGTTTTCAAGGCAAGAGATGTTCACAGGTAGTTTGCCATTGCCTGCCTCCATGTGGGCTGAGAGCGTTCTAAGATAATGTGACTGGCCCAAGGTCACCCAATAGGCTTCATGCAGAGAAGGAAATCAAATCCAGTTCTCCAGATTAGAGTCCACCGCTCTTAACCATCACACCCCGCTGCCTCTTTAATACTTCCCTCCAAGATTCCCTGGACACAGCTCAAATATTACTGCAGAATAAGAGAATCAAAAATATTCACCTCCTCAGCATCTTCCCCACCCAATGGAGTCCACGCTAGTCGATAAAGGGCTACATCAGAAGAAGGTGGCTTCCAGCTTGCTCTAAAACTCTCTGTAGATACTTCATCTATTTCCAAATATTGAGGGGCTGGAACTTTTTCTGCAAGATAACATTGCAGAGGGAGAATCATGTAAGAAGGCTAGATGGCTCCACAAACATGAGCCTCTAAGTAGGACTGTCACTTGATGAACAATATCTTCATTGATTCATCACAAGCTTTAGCCGCTTCATTACATTTTGCATATAGATAAAAAATAGTTTTGAAGGAAAAAAACAAGCTCACTTTGGCCCCTTTTGCACATGCAGAATAATGCACTTTCAATTCACTTTCACAATTTTTGTTATTCCGCCCTGCTAAAATCCAGCTGCAAAGTGCATTAAAGGTGGATTGAAAGTGCATTATTCTGCATGCGCGGAAGGGGCCTTTGTTTTCAGATGCCAAACACGCATGTTTTCTATTTTTTTCGATCTGAAAGCCTTTATTGGCATACAAAACAGACTAATTTAAAATACAGTTAAAATAGTAAACATAACTTCACATTGATCAAGAGTTCAATTTACAGACCTTGGCCAGGAACTTTGCCACTGTGAGACAACCATTAAAATCACTACAGTTTAAGAGAAGAATTGCTTTATCTGACTCTGGGAGGACCTCGATAGGATCGATGACCAGGGTTAACCATCTGGATCTTAATTTCTGATATAATAGGCAGTGTAGAAGGATATGCAAAATAGAATCCAGCTGCCCTTGATTGCAGGAACATAGCCTCTTATCGCTCGGTAAGCTCTTGAGTCTTCCTCTATGGAGCAGGGATGGCATAATTTTGAATCTAGTCAACATATAGGCTCGTTTATGAATGGGATTGGTAAACATGCATGTTTTAGCAGGCAGAATCTTACACAAGGTATTCTCCCATTCAAAAGACAAGAAAGGGAACGCCTCTTCTAAAAATGGCTTCTTGCTTCCTGCAGTTTTGTATGTGCTTGCATTAAAATTAATTATTAAATAATTAAAATTAATTAATTGGTTTTTTTCTTTCTGTAAGAAGATTTTTTTTAATCCAGCTAAAGATAAGCTATTTCAAATACCCGTTTGCATTTGTTTTAAGCACTGGAATGCATCCTGACTGACCGGGGGGAAGAGGGGGGGGAGGACCTTTAAAAAAATCATGAAGGAAGCTTGAGGTAACTGCAACGTTTTCCCAAAAAAGTGTAGTAAAGGAATATCCTTGTTACTCTTGAAAAGCCTTCAAAAATGCAGCCAGACTCACTTGTGGTGAAGCTACCAGTAAGCGGCTCAGATTGTCCCTCATCATAGAGGGAGAAAATAGCAACGGTATATTCTGTGAGGGATGTCAGACTCTTCAGCATATGGGTTGAAACATGACCAACTTCCTCCTACAGGAAAAAAAGGGCACAGAGATGAGAAACAGTGGGACAACGTGACTCATTTGGTTTGTATGGTTTACCCTGGGATGCAAAAGCTGAGTTTGTTTTAAACAAAAGACGGCTGTGAATTACCATGGGCTGAAGTTGCCGATCGGGGTGGGCAAGGCGGAGTTTTCCTGTTCCGACCTCAACCAAGAACGTAGGCAAGGGGGGGTGTTCCTCAGGTTAACCCCCCATTACATGTCCAAAGCTCCACCCCCACGTTTGTGGGTTTTTTGGTTCGCCCTTTGCTTGGCCCTTTAAAGGTTCGGACCACCCTCCCCTTTCCTTACAACCTCCAATCATATCACTTACTAGCAAATAGGATAGAGATGTTTTGCAAATAAGACATGTATTGTTCAAAATACAATTGACAACTTTACCTCGTTGGTTTCTGTTCCATCTGTCTTTACATACATAATGCGGTAACCATTCACTTTTTTAGAAGCGGGATCCCAGGATATCTTTGCTGAACTGTGTTCAATGTTTGAAAACCTCAAGTTCCGTGGTGGGTTTAAAGGCACTTGAAGAAGAAAAAAAAGCCCTGAACATTTTTCTTTCCTTTCCTTTCAATAGCTCTTAAAAATGAAGAAAGACAGGCAATTTCACAGGCCCCTAAAGCCAAAGCACTTGAACTCAAGCTGAATTCAAATCTGAAGGCCCCTGCTTCTGTCAAACACCTCCGCTGTTTCTTCTCTTGCCACTCCCCATGTCTTGAACTACTTCCCAGAACACCTGTGCGACGCCGTATTTCTCATTTCCTTCACATTTCTCCTCAAAGCCCACCATTTCTGTAAACTCTTTGGCACAACACTTCGCTCCCACTTTCCCTACAGAAACCAAGAACCAAACTACGTTTTGACACTTCAGCATGGGTTTGCCACGGGGAACTGAAGCCATACTGGACTTTTGTGAAAACACAGGCACACACAACCTTTTTTACATGCAGGCAGTATGTACTTTGCCTCTCAGACAAAACTCGCTTTCAGTGTGATATTATATATTTTAGTAGTAGAAACAACTTTGGATCAGAACACTTGGATTCTTTCACACCGTCGCAGAAGATGGGCCAAGTCAGGGAACTGACCATTTTTGACACAGATTCGTAACCTTTTTTTCTTTTTTTTGAGACTATGGGCACTTTTGGAATTCTGGAACAGAATGGTGAGTGTGATCAAAAAACTACTGTTGAAGAAGACGGAGGCCTATTACGCATGCAGCCAAGTTAAGCAGCCTCCCACTTACTTGTTCTGGCTCATTATGAATAACTAATTTTGTATGGGTGGAGAAAGCCAGAAGGAGTGAAGAAAATCAAAGGAGGAGGAGGAGGAGGAGGGGAAGAGGAGGAGGAATTTGGATTTGTATCCCCCCCTTTCTCTCCTGTAGGAGACTCAAAGGGGCTGACAATCTCCTTTCCCTTCCCCCCTCACAACAAACACCCTGTGAGGTAGGTCAAACATGTTGATTCCCCTTGTTTTCTCTTCACTTTCCCCTGTAAAGTCATGCTTTAATTGGTCTCAAAAACCACGGGGAGATTCAGACCTCAGGTCACAGTAAGTTTTGAAGAAGGGGAAATATGTCTGTAACCGAAAATGCAGCCTGAAGGGAATGAAGCTGAACACGAAGGAGACGAACATGCATAATGGCTCAGAGTCACACACTGAGAAAGCCCAAGGGGGAGGGAGAAGAAGACAGCATGATGGGAAAATTAAAAAGTGAGAGGGAAAAAAACAAACCCTGTTCTGGAAGGTGCTGCTGAAAACAATTCTGTTTCAATGTACATAGCAAATTGGATCTTTGGTGGCCAATCAGAAGCACTGCTGGGCACAAGCCCCACCCACTTTCTAAAAACAAGAAAGGTGTCAGTGAGTGCTCTAGCGCCCATGTGCACCACATTGGGGACCGAGGGCGTACCACCCGGGGGAACATATGGGGTCAAATGTCCCCGGGCTGTGGCCATTTAGTCACGTGGGGGGCGGAAAATTGCCCCCACACCCTTCCTCCTTCCCCCTGGGTCCATACACTGACTTCAAGACTGGTGCAAAAAAACACTGTTTGGTCATAGCGGGGGAGGGCAGCGGAAAGGGTGGGGGAGCGGAAAACTCAGATTTTGCACCGGGCTACATCCCCACCTTTGTTGGGGACCCTTGTATTTGGAAGTCTTCCAAAACAAACATTGCAGAACAATGATGCACTGAAATTTTGCCTCTGGGAAAGATCAGCAGTGGGGGGGAAGGGAGGTCGAGATCACACTGTAGAGTTTGGAATGGAGACCTACGACTAGCAAACAAAATTAAGCAGGGGCATCCTGTCAGTAGTGGCAGGCAAAGCTATTTCAATTAAGGAGTGGAGGATAAAGCTCAAAACAAAACTGCAAGTCTTCTCTGGGATGCATTCAATCTCAAGGGAGCCATCACATGCAGGCCTAGAGCATAAGAACATAAGAAAGAGCCTGCTGGATCAGACCAGAGTCCATCTAGTCCAGCATTCTGCTACTCGCAGTGGCCCACCAGGTGCCTTTGGGAGCTCACATGCAGACTGTGAAAGCAATGGCCTTCTGCTGCTGCTGCTCCCGAGCACCTGGTCTGCTCAGGCATTTGCAATCTCAGATCAAGAGGATCAAGATTGGGAGCCATAGATCGACTTCTCCTCCATAAATCTGTCCCTTTTAAAGCTATCCAGGTTAGTGATCATTCTATTCATTTAGGCTGAACCTCAGGGATGTGTTCATAGAATTGCAGCGTATAAGGCCATGAATGTATGTTAAAACTACTGTTTATGGAAATGTCTATATTTATAACAATAATCCATGATATGGGTGGTTTTTAGGAATACTTGCATAAGGTCAGAAACACCGGTGGGAGGGGGACTTCCCCTGTCTTCTGACTTCCCTGTGCGATCCCTCCAGGAATTAATACTCCACACAAAGTTCAAAGCGAGAAGCTCTTTTTCAAACACGCGAAACCTGTTTAAAATTTTGCTTCCAGAGTTCACAGAGGTATACAAATCACATACGTGTTGTTTCTTGCCCAGTTAGAGGATCACTGGCTTCCTCTCCAAACATTGCATAAACGGTGACTGTGTATTCCGTATTGGGCAGCAATCCCTCCAGCTCGACATCTCTTGAGCTTTCTCCAACTTTCATCTGCAAAATGTAAAACAGTTCATGAACACAGCTTGATTCTTATAATTTGGAAGAGGGTCACTCAGAGGCGAAGCGAGGGGAAACTGCGCCCTGGGAGCGGGTGCACCTGCGCCCCTCCTGCAGTGGCGCCCGCCCCTGCCCCGGAATGTCCCCGGCACGCCACGCCGTGGCTCCACCCGGGGCGTCGCACTCGCACCCCTCGCCCCATGGTCGCTACCTTCAGGTTTCATTGACAAATGTGCCCATGTCATGTTCCTGTTTAATTTTCACAACAAGAAATCCCTCAAAATGGCAGCTGGACTAGATGTATTATAGAGAACCTGGGACGCAGCTATGATCAGTGTAGTAAAAATTCTTTCTATGGGGTGAGGTCCAGGTACTGTAAATGCAATTTGCCATGTAAAATGAATGTGGCTTTCCCCTTGAGCATCTTCACTGGGTGATTGTAATCATAATAATGACTGTTTTGTTTTTAGATCTTTTGTAGGGTGAGGTACTCAAGCTTGCTAGGATCAGCAAGTTTCCAGTTAGGGGTACCTGCCCATAGCTGTAAATCTTGTAAGGAACAAAACGCAAGTCTCTGCGAGCCTCTGGTAGGTTTCAGTGCTTTTTTCACTACCTTGCAAGCTGTTAAGTCTTCTTACCTGAACAGATATGGAAACATAAACTTTACAGGCAGAAACTGGGGGTGGAAAAAGGTTGGGTCCCAAAGTTTTTCAGTGAGCTGAATGCAAAGGAAATCAGAATCCCTATTACTTACAGCCGTTGTTTTAAAACTGCAGAGCAAAAAAAAAGTGTCCTTCAGTTTAACAGCAAAGGAGTAAATAAGCTCTAGTAAGCAATCCTGAGCATACCTGCTGCATCCTTTGCAGAGATAACAGCAGGAACCAGGTGCAACCAGTGAACCAAAATTTTCCCACCAGTCTATTTGTTGCTTAATCTTTGTTTAAATCAGTGGTTCTCAACCTTCCTAACGCCTCGACCCTTTAATACAGTTCCTCATGTTGTGGTGACCCCCAACCATAAAATTGGTACATATAAAATATAAAAAGGCCGTTTTCCAATGGTCTTAGGCGACCCCTGTGAAAGAGTAGTTCGACCCCCAAAGGGGTTGCGACCCACAGGTTGAGAACCGCTAGTTGAAATGAATGGTGGAAGGTGTTGTCAAAAATTATGGTGACTCTGTAGGGGGTTTCAAAGCAAGAGAGGATCAGAGGTGGTTTACCATCACTTGCTTTTGTATCCTGGACTTCCTTGGTGGTCTGCCATCCAGTTACTAACCAAAGTCAACCCTGCTTAGCAGTCGAGACCTCATGAGATCAACCTAGCCTGGGCTATCAAGGATGAATGGATATTAACAAACTGTTTCATTGAGGGGGATTTTTCCCCCCAGAACATAAGAACATAAGAACATAAGAAGAAGCCTGCTGGATCAGACCAGAGTCCATCTAGTCCAGCTCTCTGCTACTCGCAGTGGCCCACCAGGTGCCTTTGGGAGCTCACATGCAGAAGGTGAAAGCAATGGCCTTCTGTGGCTGTTGCTCCCGAGCACCTGGACTGTTAAGGCATTTGCAATCTGAGATCAAGGAGGATCAAGATTGGTAGCCATAAATGGACTTCTCCTCCATAAATCTATCCAAGCCCCTTTTAAAGCCACAAGAATTTCAAAGCAAGGATTCATCATGCCTTTTACTTAACAAACATGCGGAATTATGGAGACTGGCTGACAGACGGGAGCAGCAGCAGCAGCAGCAGCAGCAGCAGCAGCAGCAGAAGTCCGTTGCTTTCACCTCCTGCAGGTGAGCTCCCAAAGGCACCTGGTGGGCCACTGCGAGTAGCTGAGTGCTGGACTAGATGGACTCTGGTCTGATCCAGCAGGCTCTTTCTTAGGTTCTTATGACTGGTCAAGCAAATTACAATTCTGATTGACGCTAGGCACCCTCACCTCCTTTTCATCTGCAGTCAGCCCGTCAGTAAGAGGAGCAAACAAAACCATATATCCAGTGGCACCTGCCACACCGTTCCACTTCACTTTCATGCTGCTGTGTGACACGTCGTACAACTCCAGGTCGGAAGCCATCGGCAAAGCCACTGCAGCGGGGGAAACAAGACACAATTGTTATCATGCCCCCAGAGACCCCCTCGCCATTTTCTTCATTTAAGCCTCAGCTGGGCCTTAGGTAGAATGGCTTTAGTTGTTTTTTTGTACAGTATTCTGTGGGAGGGAACCTTAGGATGATTCCGCATGGGCCAAAAACAGCGGTGTGAAAACCATTTTCACACTGTTTTTTTAAATAATTGTTTTATTGTATAGAATATTTGTACATTTGTTACAATCAATATCTTCATTCCATCTATACATTTTTCCATTTTCTCCCCCCTCCCCCCCTCTTTTCTATTGGTTATTTCATGCAAGCAGCAGGAGATTCATTCTTCTTATTCTCTTATTCCATAGTTCTTCGTTAAATCCGGCTTCTTCCATCCATTTTTCATACAATGTCCATAGCTTCATAATATCTTCCATTTTTTCTTTCCATAATATGTTTTTTGTCAGTCTCTCAAAGATCTCTAACTGTATTTGTTCCCATATGTATTCCAACCATTTTGAAACTGTCCATTTTTTGTTATCTTTCCAGCCCAATGCCAACACAGCGTGTGCTGCTCTAGTCATTATTTTATACATTGGTTCCAAACTTCTGTTCTGTTCTGAACAGAACTGAACTGAACTGTTCTGAACAGAACTGAACAGAAGTTTCACACTGTTTTTGACCCATGCGGAATCAGCCCATGTTAGACCCTGTCCCTTTAAGATGCCCCTTAGATGCAAACCTGCAGTTATTTTTAATCCATCGCTAGCCTCCTGCTAAGGTCAACTATGTAAGCTAATTTTTCCACCAACTCTCACTGGCAGTGCAAAAAAAAAAAAACATGTTACCTGGAGGGATTAATATTTACATATTTCAGAGGATTGCTTTATGACACTCTCAGCAGTGATTTGTTAGAACACTTCCAGACATTCTGCCTTGGGCTCAGAGAATGGGCTCAGTCAGAACTTGAATGAAGGATTTCAAAAGAAGCACCAGCTGCTCTGGGAAATGATGTTACTGGGTCAGTATGTTGCATGATTAACACCAAGTCAGTCATTAACTCATTCCTAGCCAGGTTTGGTCACACATTTGCTTGGAGTGCAATTAGGATTTTGTCTTGTACAGGAACTGTAATGCTGATGTGGTATAGTGGCTGGAGATGAAATCCTGGCTCCTTCCCACGAGGTTTACCATGAAGATACTTACAGACCCAATCCAGCATGGAGTAGTGGTTAAGAGCAGGTGGACTCCAATTTGGAGAATTGGGTTGACCTTGGGCCAGCTGTGCTCTCTCAGCATGACCAACTTCATAGGATGATTATGAGAATAAAACAAAGAGTGATCCCTGTGTGTGCCATAGGAAGCTTTCTGGAGGAAAAGTGGCGCTTATAAATCCCAGACTGTGTGCACAGGCATACTAATGTGCCAGTGTGGCAGATGAAACAAATAACAACCAAGCCTTTAAAGACCAAGAAAGACAGAAAACCACACAGATGCTGTTTGCTGATTCTGCAGGAGTCACTGCTTTGGCCTCATCTTCACTGAATCAACCTCCTCTGTGAGGCGGACGAGGTGGATAATTCTCCTGAGTCATTTATGCAGGTATGACTGACTCATCATTTAATCCCTACCAAAGCTTTCTGCATGAGTCACTGCTGTCCATTTGCTCCTTCCCAATGAAAAGGTGCCCTGAGATCCATGACTCATGCAGGTATTAGAATTATAGAATCATAGAGTTGGAGGAGACCCGAAGGCCCTCAAGTCCACCCCCCAACCATGCAGGAACACACAATCAAAACACTCCTGAAAGATGGCCATCCAGCCTCTCTTTAAAAACCTCCAAAGAAGGAGACTCCACCACACTCCGAGGTAGTGCATTCCACTGTTGAGCAGCCCTTAGGAAGTTTTCCCTGATGTTTAGGTGGAATCTCTTTTCTTTCACCTTGAATCCATTACTCCTGGTCCTGGGTTATAAGTTTCATCATTGGATAATCGTAGATCTGGACGTAACAGCGGGTGGAGATCCTCATTATCCAGCCCCATTCAATTAAGAAGGTTGGACAGATCATTTCCAACTTTAGCATTGAAGTCTTTAGCTAGTACAATATTTATGGGTACTGTACTAATTGTAATTCAAATCCAAATCCAAAACCGGTGTGTGTCAAGAATTCCAAATACAATAAGATCATTATTGCACAACTTGCAGAACACAGAGTAAAAATATAGCAACAGCTTCAGAGATTTCAACATTAGAGTTATTTAGAAGCTTAGCCATTTTTATCTTATCAGAAAGGAGCATAAAAACTAATTGTAATTTTTTTCTTTTCCCTTGTTTCTATATTATATGGATTTTTATACAGATTTTATTTGTTAGCTTCAGTATGCCAATAAAGAGTTTGAAGTGTGAATAACCAGTTGTTTGCTCAGCAGGCAGGAATTGTCTTCAACCCAGGCTGGGGGGAAAAGTTCGCTAGTTTAGCGATCTTGAAAAACCCGGGTTGAGAGAAATAAAACAGGCTGAATTCAGTTTGGGGAAGATTGCTGTATGAAGCTTTTCCCCAAAACACTGTTTATAAAGTCCCAAAGACGTTGTATTTGTGCTGTGCGGAATCCACCAGAGTGATGAATAAAAACCCTCATAGGGGGCCTCCTGCTCTGCCTCTACAGGATGTACAGAAATAGGCAGAAACATGATTTGTTGGCAATCTTTCCTGAAATGGAGAAGGGTGAGAGAAGAAAAGATGACTCCAAAAGATAGAGGTCCTTTTTATGATGTGGAAACGTGCACTTATTTGGAAGTAAGCTCCACTGAACTCAGCAGGGCTTATTTCCAAGGAAATGCACACAGGGTGAAACTGTAGATCAGTGTTTTCCAACCTTTTCGACGTCACGGTACCCTTGACCTCACTCTTCATATCTCACAGTGCCCCTCCCACCTTCCCCTCCCAGTTCCCCTGCTTGCCACCCCCCTCACCTTCCCCTCCCAGGGTGAAGAGAAGCATGGGGGTGGGAAGTAGCTGCTGACTTTGCGGCAGGCCCTGCCCCCTGGGCCAGCTCCATATCCTTGCTTGTGCCGGCAGGAGACACTGCAAAAGTGAGGGGGGCTGGTAGTGTTGCCGTGGTACCCCTTGGACATGCTCACGGCACCCCAGGGTACCACGGAACCCTGGTTGGGAATCGCTGCTGTAGTTGCTTTTCTTTCTTTCATGCATTAGGACTTTCTAATGCTGTTTCTGTGAGTGTCCAATTGTCAGTGCAGAAGAGAAAGTGGAATTTTGGTTTCCCAGCCTACATTTGGGTGCCCTGGCCAACACAGCCTGAACATTTCCATTATCTTGGAACGGATATCTCTAGGCCCCGCCTGGAGGTTGGCTACCCTATCACCATATGGGCAAATGCAAAGTTATCCAGCCAAAGTCGACACCAGAACCGGACAGATAATACTTGTTGGTTTGCATTCGTACTTACGTGTTGTTTCAGTCCCCCTGAGACCTTCACTGGCAGAACTAATATATATGGCAAATACAGCTAACTGATATTCAGTTAAAGACATCAGGTTTTTCAGAACTGCTGTTGAAACAGTGCCATCCACCACGACCTGTATGTTGGAAGAGGTTGCATTAAACATCATTGAAAAGAGCCAGCTTGTAAACAACCTGTGGTTTGTTATGCTGATTTTCTAACAGTGGGGAGCTTTTAAATAGCGGGAAATATGTGATCTCCACCTGCATCTTGAAGAGGGATGGTCAAACTTCCACCATTTCAGCATTCTATCACCTCAGTTTTATTCATGTGTGAACCAGGCCTCAACAGGATTTAGTATCAGGGCTGCTAACCCAGGAGTACCAGAAGCATTTCCTCCAATCCTGGTTCTGCAGGCATTATACTGCTAATGTATATTCTCATTACAATGGGATATGGACAAAGAGAGAGACCAACAGACAAGAGGTCTCGGCCTGGCTGAAGGCCTTCAAATTCAGCTGCTAATGGTGGGATCCAGAGGTGGGATCCAGCAGGTTCTCACAGGTTCCCGAGAGTAGGTTACTAATTATTTGTGTGTGCCGAGAGGGGGTTACTAATTGGTGATTTTGCCACGTGATTTTTGCCTTAGTTACGCCCCTCCTCTCAGCAGTAGCGTGCAGAACTTGAAGCAGTCTAGCAGGAGGTGCACCAGCATGCGTGGCAGCCTGTGCC
Source organism: Sphaerodactylus townsendi (assembly GCF_021028975.2). NCBI lineage: Eukaryota > Metazoa > Chordata > Lepidosauria > Squamata > Sphaerodactylidae > Sphaerodactylus > Sphaerodactylus townsendi. The sequence continues at coordinate 76,598,620 of NC_059433.1, forward strand.
TGCGTGCATTCGTTTCCCGCCGAAGTACTGCGTCCTTGCCACAGCCCCGCCCAGGAATGCCCCGCCCCCGGAATGCCCGGTCACGCCCCCGTTGTGCCCCGCCCAGCCCCATTGGCGCTACGCCACAGTTTGAATCCCACCACCATGGGAACCTGTTACTAAAATTTTTGGATCCCACCACTGGTGGTATCCCATTGAGGGATATCTGTATGAATGTAACTAGGCCTTATTTTGTGAGGGCTGCTTCACACAGTATAGTCTTTCGCCATCTGTCAAGCTCTTTCTGGCTCTTCAACATGTGGGTCATTGGTTTTTACCTCCTCTGGTTGGCCTCCTCTTGTGGGATAGTAGACAACCCTGTATTTTTCCACTTTTCCTGGTGCATGGGTCCAGCTCACCCGGAATCCTCTGGCCGTCACTTCCGATGTGACTAAATCTGAAGGAGCCCCAAGCGTGGCTACGAATGTCCCTAGGTTTAAAACAATCACATGATATTATGTCGTTCGCCTACCAAAAACAGCAAATTCACACCAAGAAAATAGGCTTCTGAGGTATCTACAGGCAGCAAAATCAAGTTTCTCACCTACCTTTGATTTCCTTTTCCTGCTCCTCCACTCTGGAGCATACAGTTTTTGTTAGGCCTTCCACAATGGAATTCATAAAACTGAAGTCAGCAACATTATAGACATGAGTGCCGTCTGGTTCAGAGGCGATCTCCTGTAGCTCGTTTTCATCAGCATTCTTGACGCCTGGTATTAAACAAAACAACAAATGCTGCAATCATTCAATCCTATGAGAATTTTGTGCACTTAACCTTGGAATTCCAAGTAGTTCCAAGATTTCCCAGAAATCTGCTATCTAAAACTGTCAATCCATAGGGTCAAAGAAAAGGTGGTAGAAAATGTAAAAACTATTGTAAGATGGATATTTTTAAGGAAAACTCTTTCACTATCCCTTTGACAAATATGAGAAAATCTTGAGGAGGAGTACCTACCAATAGCAAACAATTCGATGCCAGCATCTCGCAGGTTTTTTGCAGGCGGAATGACGTCATCTTGGGACTTCCCATCGGTGATCAATATACCAATTTTTGGAACTCCTGGTCTTGCACCAGCCTCAGGTTTAAAGTTATTCTCCAAAATGAAAGTTAAAGCAAGGCCTGCGCAGAAAGAATAGCAAACAAAAAATTGGCCAAACATATTATTAGGAATTCCCCGTTTCCCTAACAAAAAGGGCTAGGGAACAATTTCCTGGATCTGATTTCTGTTGGCAAAAAGAATACAACAGACTGGTGGTATTTTTGCAAAATTACATTTGTTTTTACTAATGTTCAAGTAAAGCACAGATGGAGGGAAAGAAGCATTCCTACAAGGAAGTAGATTCACTCGGTGTGCGTAAAGTGCCATCAAGTCACAGCAAAAAGCAAGGGGCTTTCAAGGCAAGCAAAAAGCAGAGGTGGTTTGCCATTGCCTTCCTCTGCAGAGTTGTCCTTGGTGGTCTCCCTTCCACATTCTGATCTTGCTTAGGCTTCCAAGTTTTGACCAGATCAGGCTATACCTGTGGTGGCGAACCTTTGGCATTCCAGATGTTATGGACTACAATTTCCATCAGCCCCTGCCAGCATGGTCAAGCAGGTAGTGGAGATATCCTGGTATTACAACTGATCTCCAGATAATAAAGCAAATGGCTGCTTTGGAGAGCAGACTCTATGGTAGTGGTGGCGAACCTTTGGCACTCCAGATGTTATGGACTACAATTCCCATCAGCCCCTGCCAGCATGGCCAATTGGCCATGCTGGAAGGGGCTGATAGGAATTGTAGTCCA